>NC_056750.1:718338547-718358613 GCF_019279795.1 Protopterus annectens
GGCAGTAGATTTTTACGTGCCGGGTTGCCGGCCCTGACGCACAACCTTCAATGAAGGTACGCCCATTCACGCATGTCTCCACACAGAAGACGCTCTAGCTGAGAATCGAACAGGACGTCTTACTGTGAGGCGACAACGCTACTGCAGCACCACCACTGTCTGTAAAATTGTTTTTCTGTTATGCTCAATGTTTTTATATAAATTTTCTTAAAATTTTTCTTGATCTTCTCATACATTGTTTAATTTGTCTGTCCATTTTTTTTTAGTTTTCATAGTTGTAGATCAGCCCCTTTTCAATTTCTTAAATTTTTTGTCTCTCACCTCAAGTATCTTGTTCTTATGGAAATGCATCCTCCTAATGTTCCATACCTAGATCCTGATGTTAAACAGTTTATTAAATTTTTGCATTTAAACAGTTTCTCTTTCAAAACCTTACATATTTCTTCTGCACTTATTCCAATGAACACATCAGTCCAATTAGATTGGCTAATTTTCTTATCCCATTATTTTTGTATGCTAATGACATGGTCCTGTACCACTCAGATAAATCCCTCACAACTTTACAAAAATGGCTACAGTCAGATTTCTTCCTCCTAATTCACTGTATCAGTAGCAATAAGTGTTTAAGATGTTCATTCAAAACCAAAACGAGCAAAAACAAAATGCTGTTCAAGACAAAACAAAAATTAAGCAAAGCTACTTTCCCACCACAAATCACTGACTACAACAATGCCACAATAGAAAACACATTCTTTTAAATACCTGGGACTCTGAATAGGTCCTCCTCTCAGCTTCTCCTTACAAATCCACTAATTTTCTGAGTTAGAAAAATCACTTCCTTCCTCTAAACGTCTTGCAGAATCACAATAGGAAAAGACAGTTTTTTATCCCAGCTGGAACATGGTCTTCCCTTAATAGCATAGATAATAAAACAGAAGGTCACACTCATCCAAACATTTACCAATAAGACATGCAAGTTCATCTCAAACTTACCAAAAGAACAACAATATTGCAAAACATTACAAAAAGCAAAATGGCTTCTTGTCAAACAAAGGGCAGACCTCCTACTTGGGTCATAACTGTTCATCCTACTACAAAATCAAACTTTCTTTCCACCAGCTTTCAGACAAATATGTGACATTCCAACCTACAAACTTGGAAACCTTGACCATTCTGTGTCCTCATTAAAGGCCCCTTAAAGTAAACTCCACTACCTAAATCTCTTCTTCTCTGTCCCCAGATCTGTGGGTCCATATCAACCTTACTTAAAAACACATCCTCTTATCCAAAATTCTATGCTGATTTGAAAATGAACCTCTTAAAAATGGAAGAAAAAATAAGTTATTTGATTTGAGATATTATACTGGTAATCAAGCAATAAACTTCGCATACTGACACATTCCTTATTCCCCTGCTGTACCCCCACCTTGCTTAAAACTCTTGCCATACTAATGTACTGCTAACATTTTATAATCACGTTTACTTCTTTCAGTCTCTGCAGAAATTCTATTACTGTATATAATTACCACATGTTCTCAATAACTGTGTACTACTTGCAATTTATCTCTGTAGTTGCCAGAAAGTAATGCTTTCCTAGGATGAGACTGAATTGGACATTTGTGATCAGTGCTTTATCCTGGTTAAGAAATTTAAAATAAAATATATACAATAAATAAAACAAGTGCTCTGCACACTCACTGGCTTTGGTGGGCTAGTTGCAGGTTGTGCCCAAGATATGAGCTTTTGCAGACCATGTGTCATTACAGCCTGTGATGCTGCAAAAGCCTCTTTTGCATCACCTCTGACTGTAATGATGCATGAGAGCTACTGCCTGCATGTTTCACATTGGCTCCAAAGATGCTAGAACCAGACTGTCATCTGCACCATCAGATAAAGCTGCATATGGTGTTTGTGGCCACTCTGGTATCGCTGCATAGTCACATGCTGGAACTTCCACTGTGACTGTCTATGCCTGTTGCATTGAGAAAATGTTCTACCCTTGATGCATGATTGTGTCATTTTGATGTCATGTGATATCCACGTGGACCTACATAGCTATGTGGAATGTGTTTTATATGGAGAGTACCATATTCTGGGTGTATGACGCTTGTTGAAAAGGCTGACCTGTCTGATGCTCTGTTTTGCAACTAACGAATGGTAGATGTGAAGAATTCTGCACCATTTTATAGTGCATACAATGTTTGGGTTTGAACATATTAGAGAGATAATACTGTAACACATACTGGATAAATGTTCTCTACATGCTGCGCTGTCAGCTGCTCCCCCAGATTTTGTTGAAACATGCACATTGTGCAGTGATGCTCACTTTGTATTATGATGATGTGCACCATAGTTTACCTGTACCTGCAGCATGTGCTGTCCAGCTGACCCCTATTACATGGATATATTTTGTAGGACAGGAGCATGAATGTCAGTGCTTCCTTCTGAGGTGAGTACTACAACACATCCACAGAGTCATGCATTTGAAATATCCCTACAGGACCACAGTCATATTCTCCATAACTGTGCATTTGGCTCTGTGCCCAGATGCGCCTTTCCTCAGCATGTATTTCATGATGATTTCAGATTGTGGTAATTATACAGTGTTGCAACAAGTAAGCAGTATCACCTACAAAATAAAACAGAAAGGATCATATCAGTTTTCTGATTAAGCTGTAACCCACAACTGGGTGTTGGCGTGGTTTAATCACATGGGTGAATCCCAAGAGATTAAACAAAGCCAACTGTGGATTAGTCCTGCGATACTCACACCCAGCCATGGCTTATGCTGTTATGCAATGACATTATTTGGGTCTATATTATAAGATCAATGGTTGAAAACATCGAACACCATATGGTTGATATCTTCAAACATCGAACTTATAAAAACAACAAAAAAAAAAAGAAAAAAGTATCCTAATGGGTTTATGCAGGGGGGCAAGACCCTCTGCACCCCTCACATGGAGGGCTGCACCCACCACACCCTCCACTACTGAAATATACCAACTCAGAGATCACACTACATTGCAGTAAACGGAAATCTCCCCTTAGAGATTTCCATTTACACGTTCGATTTGTGCTTTTGCTATTCTCGTGTCGACAATATCAGCTTCAATATTGTATGCTTTCGAGAATATAATATAGACCTCATTATTTTAGAGAGAAATTGCTAACCTTTCTTAAAGTGTTGGTATAATGGTGTTGTAGTGTTCCTTCACACTCTTCCGCATTTGGTGATGTACTACATTGCTGTTTTTTTATCCCCCTGCCATTGAGTTCTTAATGTAAAAACCTAAACAAAGCCCAACATAATTTGGGGGGTCCAAAAAAGGGACAGACTTTATTGCTGTTATAAAGTTACTGCCATAGGAGGTTTTATGTTAGTGTGTATTTTTCTGAAGGATATGCCTGTCATTATCTAATGAGTTCAATCCACAGTGGCTTGGCAGAAAGCTACATTCTTGAGGAAAAGACCGAAACTATGAGGCAAACATCTGGATATTCTATAAAAACTTCAACTGTTGAGAGGTATGAGAGCTTGCAGAGACTTTAGGTTGCACATCTCAGAAATGCAAAGAAAGTCAGGAATGTTTTCTGTTTTAGTTTTGCAGAATATACCTGAGGATACTTGTATTCTGCTCTGTCCTTTAAGCATATACCAATAGAAAAGTCTGGTTGCTTGATGGTACTTTACTAGCCGGGCTTTTTTCTATTGGTATATATTCGATGTACAATGGGCACGTGGGTTTGGCTGTCCAGTCAGTGTGTATGTTTTGAATGGCAATAACAAATTTTTTGCAGAATTTGTATTCCACATCCATATACTGTTCCTTCCTTAGTTATACAGACGTTTTATTACTTGGCTCCGACATATCCCTGGGATACATATGTCTTCATGAATACCACGCATTAACTACTCGTATGGGAAATGAGTATAATCAGCATGCTTAGCAGAATTGCTAGGTAACTGTTATCTGCAGTGCATTTCGCAAGTGTTTAATTGAGAAGATGCACTTTGCATACATGTATAATATACGCCCTCAATGCCTGGTTGGTATAGAGGTATATGGGTGCAGTCTGTTGTACTGGGAACTATTAGAAGACCTACAATCCTAATACAGCCCTTACTATTTGGCTCATTATTTCAGGAGGATATCCAGGAAGGTGGTGGTCTCCACCATAAGCCCGCAGCACATTGATTAGGACTTCATCCAGTATCCTTAAGGCAAATGGCTGGGCCATGCGCAAAAGTCTTTGTTTTAGAATTATATACCGCCTAAAATGGGTTGCAAGTCAAACTGTATCAGAACATGTTTGAAAGTGTCTTGAATAAAACCTTTCAAGTTATTATTGGGGTGTAAGTTATCGCTATGGTTAGAAACACCATTTATCCCACGTATGAAAATTGTTTAATTGGATAGGATCTTAGTTGATTAAAAAAGATGAAAGTATAGCATCTTACTGAAGGTTGTTGTTAAACTGGAGATTAGATCATACCTTGATTAAAAAGTTTTGATTATGACTTCGATGACTGTGGATTTATTAGTAGCCCTGTTACTGGAAAAAAATCAGAGCGAGGTGAGATTTTGTGGCTGACATTGACTAACACTGGTCTCCCATCCTGGAGGAAAGGAGTTGACCCACTGCACTTTTTGACTGATACCCACAGAAGTCTAGGCATTGAAGAAAGACATTATACAGACTGAAATGTTCTCTGGCCTGCAAGAATTTGGCATGTGAACCAAAGAAAGTCTGTATTGCTGAATTGGTATTGCAAGCTGTGTTTTAGTGATATACTTTTCATAGAATCTGAGAGTAGAGAGATGATGAACATGCAGAATACCAGAGCCATACGTTGTTCGCCTGGCACCCTGTGGCGATCCATAGACTGCCACTCCCTTCAACAGAAACGTGCGAGGGAAAAAAACAGAAAAGGTCATCTGAAATTTGAAAAAAAAAAAGAATAAAGCTGCTCTTCACTCCTGTAACAAGTTGCATTTCTGCTAAACTTAAAGTAGCTTGCTACGCACTCACCTCACAGGCACAGCCATGACCACAAATGCAGCATCAGCGTTCATTTATGAATCTTCAGAATCCTAGCTGCTTCATAAACTGTCGATATTGTACTCCGACTCTATCAGCACCTGGTGATCACACTGCCTGCATGCCTGTACCCAGGGTTACCAACTTCTTCTATGTGCCTTCTTATGACTGTTTAGAAAACTGCCAGTTCCTGTAGAATGACCGCTAAAGCCCCCCCCCCCCAACTCTCCATTCCTTCAAGTATCATTGTATAGCGATAAGGTGGAAGAATGAATGTGTCAGTGGAGAGATGCAGCAGACTGAGATTCATAGAGAAAGAGCTGAAAAAGATGGCATTCTCTGAATAATGTGGATAGTGCACCTTCTTTGTAAAACCTTTGTTGATTAAGTGCTCGTTTATAGACAGCTCAGTGCATATTTTCAGGAAACTATGTAGAATAATTCAAGAACTTGCATTTGTGTTCAGTTTTTTAAATCTGTTTTGCAGCTTTTTTTTTTTTTGGTTAGTTTTCTGTTATATTTAATAATGCACTAGTAGTAAATTGGTATTTAAGCTTGGATATAATAATTCAACCAGATTATATAATTTTCCACTAGGTCAACAGAGTTGCTTAAAGGTTTAAATATTATGGATAAAGCAGTCTTCCCACATTCACTTTCTTTTCTTTTTTTTTTTCTTTCTTTTGTGGCCTTTTTGTGCTACATAAATTCTATGCATGGATTTTGAAGCTATATGTGCACATTTTTTGATGATGTATTGAGAGTGATTGAAAGTGCTAATCTTTTACTTCTATGGATCTCTCCAAAACAATGAACATTCAGTCCCAAAGGCTGAAAACTGTGAAGAATGGAGAGTTTCTTTGAAATGAGTGTAGTATGCAGGGGTAAAGTATCCCACTCCACATACAATAACTGATATGTAATAGTCACCTCTAAGGTCACATTACTGAGAGTAAAGAGAGATACGTTTTGCACAAAATAATTATTTTTCTTTCTCCTTTCTTCTCAGCATATGACAGAGTACCACTTTCAAACTACTGTCTTGAATTTCTGCTTTTGAAGCACTTGGGACTTGATAATAAAATGACTCCCCTTTCATTATTCGTAAAGATCAAGTTCTGTACTCTGCTTAGTGAGTGCCTCGTTAAACCTATGCTTGAAAAGCATCCTGGTTTAACCTGTACACAGTCCAAGTTCTGCAGCTGTTAAGACCAGGAGAATTCACTCACTTGCACTTAATAAAATCAAACTGGAACAACAATGGCTAGTTATACAATTTTATCAGATCACAGTTACAGGACTGAAATTAAAAAAGCTGTGCGGTACTTTTGGAAAAGTGTTAGATGACATTTGTGTCTGCACGGTGACAGTTCATTTAATGTCATGCGAGAGGTATGCAGTGGTTGGCTAAATGCTTTATATGGGACATACCTGGATAGTGAAGAGGTCACTTAAAGTCTGCACTGTGTTTCTGTGTATGTATATTTACATGTGTGTGTGTAAGCACCTGGAGTATGCATGCAGATGTGTGGAGTATATCTGCATGATATACACATATGTACACGTGGGTGTGTGTGTATGTATGTGTATATATATATATATCTATATACACACACACACCCGATGTGTGGATGAGTACATATGTCTGTGAATGTGTAGTATGTTTGATGAGATTTGTGTAAATGTAATTGTTATGTCTGTATTGTATTTGTGTGTGAGAAATGAATAAAAGTTCTCGTACAATAATGCTACATAGGGTCATAATCTGAAGGAATTTATGCTGTGCAGTAAGGGAATTTTTTTTAAGGTATAATTTTTCACCTTTTGTTATGTGACAAACTCAAAGCTGATAAACATGTAAGAAGGTGGTATGTAAGTGCTGCAGTATTCCTGCACTAGCTGTATTTTTTTCCCATCTTGATGGAATATTTTATTAAGTTCTCATCTGATTAATTGTTACGAATCTTTATTTATCATAGGTATTTTGATTGGTTTGCAATCATTTTCTTGTCAGTGGATTAGCATACCCATTTTTTCTTACCAAACTAGTTGTGAAAAGGTTTTGGGTTTAATCACATTTTATGTTGCAGTAAAGCAATCAGCATCTGTAAGTGGAAAAGTATCAGCATATGAAACCGGGTTATGAATTCTTTCAAGTGATGACTCATTCTGTCACTTCTTTGCTAACAATTGGTGGCGAGTTTTGAACCACTCCATTCCATCACTGTATTATATATTTAGCAACTACCCCCCCACACACATACATACACCTATCCTCAAGTACAAATGCTGCAGATGTCTGCCATTTAGTGGTAAAATAGTGATTTTTGTGCTTAGAATTTTAAGTGTTTCAAGTCATTCTTTAAGTATGTGCCGTTTAAGCTTGACTAGAAACTACTAAATTTAAAAGGGTATAGAGTCCTTACAGCAATTTTTATCCCAAAGAGTTTTGATGTGAATAGTTTCATTGCATCAGATTTCTTTTTTTCATTTATTCACAGCTAGAAGCATTGGATACAGACATACATAGACTGAACTCAACAGGATTCTTTATGATTCTAACATTTGCTGCCTTATGGGACAAAAATGACCATTTTCTGACTGTCAGTTGTTAGAGAAATATATAGCTGCAACATTTCATATGAGAGATGGATTTTCAGTTTAAGGTCCACAGATCAAAGGCAGTGAGTCATCTTGGTTTTTACTCTTTATTGAACGAATAATAACATTTTAAGGTTATGTGCCCGAGGTTTCATATAAAACAATTTTATTAAAAAAATGCCACTTGTGCTGTGAAGACCTAAACATATTTAAAGCTGCTAATTTAATTTTGATTCTTTTTCACTTATATTTAGCCTGAAAAATCAATTCGGAATATTTATAGCGAGTGTTATTTTTGTAAATTTGTTAGCTACTGACTTGTTGGTTTAACCATCACTAACAGCACTTAACAAAAATAATGCTTAGGAAAGTATTTCATGCGTTTAAATCTGCAATGCATTCCTATTGCTTTTTCAAAAGCTATGCAACATAATTGATTTTAGTCTGTCTGCAGTATCAACAGCAGAAAAGCACTCCATTTCAGTATATGGTTTAAGGTACATTGAATAATAAGTCAGGAAGTGAAGCATGTTAAGTCCAAATTTCCTTGAAATGCTTTTTTTTTTTTTTTTTACATGAAGAAACATGATATTGGATATGTGCAGTAGATTTCATAAGCATTTTGTTTTTGTCCTATTCCCCGTCTGATAATTTTTACTCTTGACCACTCCACAACCCATGCATTCCTCCAGGGGGAGACCATGCTGGGACCAGTGCTTTCATGCCTGCAGATGACTGGTGATTTTATTTATGCCCTACCATTTCTCTAAGCATGCTCAGTGATGCCTTGGGGCAAGCAAGCAGTGGTTATTGCTTAGGGCTATCGCTTATAGGCTGCAGACCCCATGGATTAATATTGATGCATCAAAGGTACGTCACCCTGGTCTCATGTCTATGCATCAAAGGTATAGGCCTTCTGGATTCATGACAATGGATCGAAGATATTGACAACCTGGATTCATGTTGAATCATCTAAAATAGACCCCCAGCATTCATGTTGGCTCATCAAATGTAGAGTGCGCCTGGTTTCATGCCATCCCATCAAAGGTATATATATTTTGTCTTCATGTCAGCTCACTGAAGGCAATTTCAGCAAGATCTAGCTGTATGAAATTGTTTCACTGAAAATCACATTCAGTGAAAGTAAAACAAAGCTTTTTATTTCTATATGTAGAACCTCCCCCTAGAACCCAGTGTTAAGTATACTAACTGCATGGTCGAGTAGCAGTGGGGAAAATGAACAGTCTGTTTTAATTGATGCACAATTTCAGTGAAACAGTTTTGAACTTTCAGAAATTGCCTTCACAGAATTGCCAGATTACAGCCCCCTCCCCCAATTCTAATGCTTCAGTTGGGTTTCTGGTCCTCATTGAATAGCTTGATGGAACATTGACCTCTCTGATACTGACTGTAGCAAAGGGGATCAGCTGCCTCACTCTATTCCTACCCACAGTTTGCTCCTCCAGTTATAGGACCACTAACTGATACTGACTCGTAGTCACGCTCGCTCTCTCTGTATACCGTAGATCTAGCAGTGATTCATGAACATTTGATGTGTTTTGTGCTTCCTTGAAATTTCTGCTAACATCAATAATACACCTGCATTCCATAATGAACTGTTTTCCATACATCAGCAGATGTATGTCAGTAACATTTATGGTACTAGTCCCTGCAGGTTATAGATAAAAGCATTGTCCTTTGGAATACACTAATATATATAATGCATTTATTCAGACTGGTTGCTTCTTAATGGTTGATTGAAAGGTGAGCTGTAGTTGTCTCCCACACTGTTTTTCATCTGCCATGGTCAGGTGCTTGTCATCCTTTATTTACATTGGTCTTTGGATTAAAGAGCACCACTGCTTTTCTTGAGTTCAGAGAAAGCTCTTTGCTTCTGTCAACTGTAAATGAAGTTGCATTTCACAATTAGTTTGTTAGACTGTTCTTTGCAAGTCAGTGTTACTGCTAGATCACTTGAACTTTTTCTGGACTGCTAATTAAATTTGAGTGAGGAGTTGTCTGTCTTTCTTTCTCTTTCTATTACTTTAAAGTACAAAAAAGGAGAGGAAAACAACTTCATACTGATAACATTGCATGCATAATATAGTTGAAAATAAAATAAATCCAGGGATGATGTTATACCAAATAAACTTGGGGAGATAGCTAATGAACCTCAAAAATGATCATCATCATTGGAAATGTGACCTCTAATAGAGTTCCGAGTAAGAACAAATTCTGGCACTAGCTATTAAACATTTAAAATGTTTTTTCTTTAGCCATTTCCCACGCACCTCCTGATATAGGAGGTGTATTCCCTGCACCTTGCTACTTGTACTAATTCTGAAACTTTTGTACCTTAGATTAGGTGGAATAATCTGAGACAATTTCAGAGTTCATAGGTTCATGATTAGTACTAGACTAACTGCCCCTGTGGACGATTTTAAGCCAAGCTAACTATTTCATCTGAGAATCAAACCTTGCAGCTTGCATCTGTATGGTAAACACCTTAACCATTATGCCAACCTCCCGCCCCATTCACAGTTATGATTGTGCAATGCTGAGGATTACATTTATGGTACTTGGGCATTCAACAGTTACCCCTTAAAATGTCACAGAATCATAATAGTAAGAAAGGCATTAGATATAATATGCAGTGTTTAACTGAGTGATACTGTAATGTGAATGGGTTACACAATTGCTGATCGATAACATTAAAGTGAAGAGGGATAGGCACAATTTATTTATTTGATCTTTACCAGGATGGTCCATTGTGCCAAGAAGAACCCGTTTTCAGTGGTGTCCTGGGTAAAAAAAGCTCCACAATAACAAAAGTTATAATCAAGTAATTATGTAACAGTAAATAAAGAAGTAAAATAAAATCATAGTATTTAAAGATACAATTTGAAACAAAGTTAAGAAAAATAAGAATTATTGTAAATTTTTGCTAATACCTTACAAGGAAATTAATAGGACTCTGGAGTACATGAGATGTCAGAGGTATAGCGAGGAGAAGAGGTTATGTGGAATGGGAGCAGGAGCATTCCCAGAGAGATGTTAGGTGTGATGGGAGCAGGAGCATTCCCAGAGAGGAGATAGGTGTGAGTGAAGTGAGGTCTTGAAGGAAGAGTGACTAGAGATGGTACAGATGGATGGTGGCAGGGAGTACCATTGATGCGCAAGGGCAAAGCATAGGAGATTTTTGCCGGGGGGGGCGGTTGGATATATGGAATTCTATCATGTTTTGATTCTATGATCTTAAGGATCTTTCTGGAGGGTGCATTTTAAAGGAGGAGGATAGGGAGGGGCTAAAAATGAGTTTGTGAACATGAGTGAGTTGAATGTAGGCGAGATAATTGGGTAGCTCTAACCAGTTTAGTTTGTGAACTAGACAACATGTGTAACACACGACTTGTAAATTTGTAAGGAACCAATTTAGTTGCATTGCAAAGGCAGTGTTGGTTAGAAATATAAAATAAACATAATGCCTGATGAGCAGTACAATAACAAAGTTAATACTTCCCAAAATAGTTGTACCTGAAATCATTCAGATAGTGTAGATTCTAACAGCTGCTTTGTTAATCACTTAGATTTACGATGGTAGAAGCTAACAAATACACAGAAAGACCCCCTCCTACATGACAGAGATACTGCATGTGAGAAAAGAATGTAGCTATGGTTAAAAATTGGTATTACAAATTAGAGAAAAGAATCGCATGATGGGCAATCAACAGATGTGCACTTTTAGGAATGGGTTGAAAAAGGGCTCTGGACTTTGTTCCCTTTATGTAAATCTGTTTACCACTCAGTATACTAAACATATCGGTTAGTAAAACTGTGAGGATGCCAGGATATACAGCCATGGATGGAGATAGAAGGTTATCGAACTTCTCTACTCACTGTTGGCTAAATTACCATTGGAGTACTGTGCCCAGTATTAGAATCCATGCTTCAACAGTGGAGTTAGACTGGTTAATGATGCACGGAGGTGAGTCACAAAGGTGGACGTAAGACTAGAACAATTAAGATGGGAAGAGAGCATACAGTGCTAGACACGTGTATTGCAGGAAGGAGAAGACAAGATCAATATGACATGGTAACCTGAAGTGCTACATGTATGGAGTTTAATGGTAGAAACTGTTTGAAAGGAAGAGAAGACTATGGCACATGATTGCTAGCTAGAGAGCACCTGGTTTAGAAGATAGCAGGAAATGTTCACATACTTTGAGATGGGGCTGTAAATTGCTTTAATAGGTAATGCTATAGTATCACAGACAGGAAAAAGAGATTGCTTCTCTGAGAAGGGTCAAAGGACAAGTGAAAGATGGCAAGGCAAAACTTCATTGAACCCGGTCTTCCTCCCCATGGAAATATGCATTATGTCCATATGTATGTGCATAATACATGCAATCTAATAAATATACATCCAGACCAAGTAGGATCCATAAGGGTAGAACATGGGTGTTTTATAACAGAAACATTGCCGATATATTCCCATTTCAAGCTAGGTGTTTTATGAATAACAGGGAGTTAACAGGGTATGCAACTGCATTTATTAGGGAGAAACTCTGTTTCAAATGTTAGAAAAAAAAACTAGTAATAGTAGTCAATAACATGAGGTTGACTGGTTTTGGGCTGTAATAATTTGATATGGAAGGAACGAGTGTGACAAAGGAACTGAGATAAAGAACATTGAGGCAGTGCACTGTACTCCATACATGTTAGTGTAAAAGGAAATTATAATGGATAACTGTCTGCCCATCTAAAGGTTGCATAAGTCATCAAACACTTACATAAAATAAAGGATAAGATAATGATATGGAAACCTTAATGTCTCGTAATACTCCATTTGCTGCATGTGCCAAAAAAATAATTAAAATAAAGATATGAGTGCACTGGTACATAGATAAAAACTGTCTTTTAGTGAGTTTCCATTAAAGGCAGTTCTTTTGTTTGTAATGACAAAATTTCTAAAGTTTCCAGTGAAGGTTAATGCTTTTTCTCTGAAGTGAAACAGACAAAAGCACTAACCTTGAAATGGAAGGTCATTGAATGCTTATGAACAGGTCTGCTTGATTTTTTTTTTTTTTTTTTTTATGTTGCTTAACCTATTTTTTCTCGACTATTAGAGCACTACAGTCTTTGATTTTTGTATTACTGGATCTCTTGAATCTGTGACAAAAGCTGTTAACACATGCTACACTATCCTTTAGTGTATATTCAGTATATGTATGCAGGATAAAGCACAAGTTACCAGATAAATGCCTTCATATAGCATTGAACAATGAATTATTTTAAACACTCATTGTAAGAGTTTATTGTAATGCCTACAGGATTTAAATATTGATTATTTAAAACCAATGTATTTAAAGATTTAGGTTTCAAAAAAAATAAATCTCACATTTTGCAAGTCAACAGTTGCATAAAAAATCTTTTATACAAAAATAAAAACTATAAAGAACAATTCTATATAACAGAATACTAGCTGCATTAATAAGCTCTCTAATAAGCAGCAGAGACCAAACGGCAATAATGATAGTTAAATTCTTAGAGAAATCACCTATTTCTAGACTTCATTAAAAAGTTTCTTTGACCACATAATAATAATATTCTTAAGACACAGTTCATATCTCCTAGTCAAGCAGCTGAATCAGTAATTGGGAATGCATTACAGTATGGAGTAAAACTTAGTCTGGGGCAAAGCCATACTTAGATGGAACTATTACTGCTTAATTCTAGACAAGTGACTTGCCCCACTATCTACCATAGCCAAAGTCAGAGAGAAATTAAGATGAGTCAACTAACCCTTGGGCTCAGTGTTCAAACCCCCACCTAAAAAATTAGACACTATCACCAAAAAAGTTCTCATGCCTTTTTTTGCCTGAGGAGTTTGCAACAGCATATTACTATAGTCTGTATCCTAAATGTTACCCTAACACAGCAGCATTGTGCAGGATCACAGTGAAATGGCTTCTCACACTTTTGAAGAACTCACTGAGATTTCATTAAGGAATTCCTTTAAACAAAGAATAATTAGACATACAAAGAAACAATTGAATTTGCAACTTTCAGTGTTAGTAACACCCAGAGTATATTATTTTACCATGTGATTGATTTACAAGTTATTTAAAGGTGTGTCCTAATCTTTTCTTTTTTAACCTGATGAAGCACTGTTGTGTAAAAGCTTGGTGGTTGGAATTCTATTGAAGTATTTTTCCATGGTACTTTGAGACATTTTTTCCCCAGATATGAAAAAAAAAAGTTTTGATAGAAGTACATTCGGTCCACTATGAGACGTCAATGAAAAAAATTCAGTGAGGAAATTCTTGGAAGCAAATCAACCACCAGTTAGGTTCCTAGAATCTATGTTCTATGAGTAGAAGCTCCCTGAGCAGCAAATCAACAAACATATTTACTCAATGTAAAATGTGCCACTTATGAGGAACAGCAGCACTGTTTCAGTTGCCACGGAAATGCAACTGACAACATTAGGCCAGGCAAAAGTAGCAGAATGGGAGCATAGCACTACAATTACATGGCAGGGACTGTTCTAGCACTATATATACCACCACACCCTTCCAAAGACAAAAGCCCATGCAGAAGGCCAAGAGCTATTTTTATCACTGTGGGAAAACATTGAATGGAAAATGGCTGCTGCCCATGGGAGAGAGTGGCAGATTTTCTGAGAAGGCCAATAGCACTGGAAATACCAGCAGCATCCTACCAAACTAAAAGAATGTTGAAATGGCTACATTCATTACAGACATTAAAGGAGAAGACCTCATATGACATCTTTTCAGCCATTTATTGGCAAGTTGAATCACCTACTTGGAATTTCTTTAACATGGTCTTCAGAAATGGTGTCTGCTGATGTTCTTCAGAAAGATGAGATGATGGTTTTGGGAGCCATAAACTTATAGCTTCGCTGCGGCATGACATTCAGTGTTGGCAAAGATATTCTACATCAGCTGATGGCTGAGAGTGGCAAAGACCGAATGTCTGTCATTACTAACAAAGAACCTGTCCAAGATCAAGCAACAGTGACCTGAATAATGGATGAGACATTTCCTACCTATTCCACTTTTGGACAGAATGTGTACATCATCCTCAATGTGTCTGAAAACAGTAGAAACTGCACATAAGCACTGTATGAACATTTTGATGTCTACCTAAAATTAGACTTCCCACAATATGGTCTTCATATAACTATTGTCTGTACCCCAGATTCTTAGCATAAGCTTGTAGATAACCTGCATTTTAATCAGTTTTGAAAAACTATTATCTACCAACAGTATTTTCCAAGATGCAAGCTGCAAGGATGGTAACTCAAACTCTTCAAAATTTGCTAACATCGGGGAAGCAGGAACTCATGTAGGTGATTTGTTGGAAGGGAAGATAACACAGAAATCCTTCAGACAGATTCATGAGTCATCCTACCACAGTCCTTGTGGTGCAAAAAATGATTGATCATTTAAAAATGATGCAGGCTGTGGTAGCTGGTCTTGCAAGCTGCAGCATGTCCGCACATAATCTTAAAATGTACACTGGCCATCATCCATTTTCTTTTGCACTTATGCATCTGTTTGCTTAAAGACTGCTGTGTTACCGTAGAACCTACAATACAGCAAAAGTTGGGCTGGGGTGGTGAAAACTCTCTGTGAAATAAAATATTTACACTGGTTGCTAGCACAATGAACATTGATTTTATTCTGTCTCCTGATCTCCTTTATCATTTTCTTTTTTTTTTTCATGCTTTTTTCTTTTATTTGTAAAAGGCTACAAGAGTAACTGTTTTGAGAGGTTCTTGTATATGGAAAAACAACGAGCACAGTATCCACCAACAAATTTATTTAAAAACTCAAATCTCTCTCTGACGTCTCGGCCAAAGCCTTCAAGGAGAATAAAACATTCTCAGCATCATAGCAATATATACATCTCACTATAAAATAATTATACAATTAATCAATTAACTCACACATTAATAAGATAATGCCTTCCAATTGAGCTCCTCATTTAGCCCAAAAGGAGACATAGTTTTAAATTTCAAAATGTACATAGCTTCTTTTTGCAATAAAAGAGTTTTCACATTCACATTATGATATACAGAGACACAAATTTGTTCTAATATGGTGCCTTTTAAACCTCCACTACATTTATTATGAAATTGTGCAAAATGCAAAGCTACAGGGCAATCAATATTAGCATTGTTTATGTCCCTAACATGCTCTAAGAGCCTTATTTTAAATGCCCTTTTTGTCTCTCCTATGTAAAATTTATTACAGGGACATTGTAGGGAATAAACAACACCTATTGAATTACAATGAAAATAATTATGAGTACTAAATTTAACATTATTAATAAAGTCAAAGTTAGTTACAATATGCTTGCAGGCTTTACACTTCCCACAAGGGAAAGTTCCCACTCTAACAGGTTCCCTGTATAATTCTGGAGAGGGTATAATGAACTTACTTTTCACCAAAAAATTTTTAATATTTTTTCCTTTACGATAGGAAAATTTTAAATTCAAATTCAACCACTGTTGTACGTTCTTTAAAGAACATAAAAAATACCAAAAGCGGCTCACTATATCAAGAAAATGCATGGTAAAACAGCCAAAAGTAGTTACAAAATAAATACTATCACTTGGCTTATTAAAATTAATGTGCCGTATCATATCCCAACCAAAGATGTTGGTATTTCTACATCCTGTTGTTTTTTCACCTGTTGGTTTAACACCTGTTACCAATCTAACAAAACCTTTATTCAAAGTTTCCTTACTATATCCTCGAGCTAAAAAAGAATTAACCAAGGATTTCATTTCTTTATGAAAAGTTTCAGGCTTGTTAAAAAGTCTATATATACGTAACATTTCTCCATAGGGTAGGGCATTTAATGTGTGGGGAGGGTGCCCACTAGTACCATATAAATATTGACATATTCCTTCAAATTTCTTATTGAGGGAGGTAACAGCATTCCTACCATCAGAAATATCTAACACCACATCTAAAAATGGAATAATATGTTCAATATTCAACCCATCAAATTTTAGCAAATATTTATTTTTGTTAATATCATTAAAAAATTCCATTATTTCTTCCTTATTACCATCCACCAAGAATATTAAATCGTCCACGTACCTATAATATTTGATAACGTGTGTGTGGAAAAATTTATGTTTATAAATGACTTCCAATTCAAATAATCCCATAAAAAGATTAGCATACATGGGGGCAAATGCAGCCCCCATAGCTGTGCCCTGCAATTGTTGATATAAAATATTATTAAACTCAAAAAAATTATGAGTCAAACAGAAATAAACCAATTCAACTATATATTCTGTAGCAGGAAAGTCTCCTAAAAAAAATCTGATGGCCTCTATTCTAAACTGATGCTTAATATTAGTATATAAGCTCTTGACATCAATAGTGACCCATAACATATTTTGATTTAGTTTAATACATTTGACTTTATCCAAAAAGTCAAAAACATCACTTATATATGAAGATAATCTAGTGACGTACAGAGACAAAAAATGATGTAAAAAAATACCTAAATTGTGTAAAAAAATAAAAAGAACCTGAAACTATAGGCCTACCTGGAGGCCTGTATAAATTTTTGTGTATTTTGGGTAGGCAGTAAAATAAAGCCATTTTGCAGCCTTCAACCTGAAACTTTTTTTTAACTTCTGCTTGACGGAAATAACCTAATCTGACCCCTTTGTTCATAAGGTCCAAATACTCATCAATGGATGTAAAATATATCTCTGAATCCACAACTTTATATGTATTTGTGTCACTCAAGTGCTCCATACACATATACAAATAATCAGAAAAATGCATAGCTACCAATTTGTTTCCCTTGTCAGATGGTTTAAAGACAATTTCATTCATCCTGCCAAGAGTTAACAGAGCTTTCCATTCATCACGTCACATATTGTACTTTATATTTGATCTCTTATTCATGTATTCCTTATAAGCTAACTCAGTAAAGTAATTCACTATATTTACAAACTGACATACCTCTCCATTTAAACTATTAGGCACAAAAGTGCTATGTGAAGGAACCCTGGTTGTATCAAGCTTATAATAAGCATTACTGTCACCATCTGAAAGACATGAATAAAAGCTATCAGATGAGCTACCAACACTATCATCACATACTGTGGAAGAGAAAATGTCACCATTTCTAAAAAAATATTTTAAATGTAATTTTTTAGCAAAAGCATATGCATCACTTTGTAGTTCATGAAGTCGGGTAACCACCGTAGGAATGAATTTAAGGCCCCTATTCAATACAGACATTTCTGTTTCACTAAATTCATACTTTGATAAATTGATAACATAATCCTTAGTATTTAACAAAATGTTAGCACTATGAGCAAAATTGAAATCAACGTCTACCCCGTTTGTATCCACCCTGTCCATGGCGTTGCCCACCTGTGTTTGATGATTGTTCCCATGTCCGTTTCTGTCCCTGTACATTGGGGATAGAGGTGGCAACATCCCCACGAAAAGTTTGCCGAAAATTGTCCCTCTGTTGAGCCACTGGGAGAGCAGGGTATTCGGAATCATTGCTGTCATCTTCATACGAGGTTTAGCCGCCTTCTGATGCTGAAGAATGATGCAGTGGATTCACAGTCAGACCCGGATGAAACCTAACTTGCTTACGAAGCTTGTTACGTTGTGTCCTTGAAAGGAAAGCCTTGTTAAACTCATAGTCGCGTATATCACGCAACAACTTCCCTTTTTTTCTGTCAATTAACGTTGTCTCATATTCTTTTAATTTCAAGTTTGTTTGTTTAAGAAACTCATCAAACGTGGAGACCGGAACAGTATTTGTAAGATCTAAGCACAATTTCTTTATACTAGAACATAGTTCTTTTTGTTTAAATTGGTCATGTTCAATAAGAATGTGCAACCATTCGGTTACACATTTATGTGCAGCATTGATCCATCTCTTATGAAATACACAATCTGTGTCTACAGTCAAATCAAACGGAGTAGAGGGGTCTCCAGGTACTTTTGCAGACCACAGATATTATAATAAACCGCAGTTTCTTTCCACATTAATTTTTCCAGTTCCTCAAACAACAATTTATTTTCTGTATTTACAGCTAAAGGTACCTTTCTGCCCACACAGGAGAACGGGTTGGAAGACCGCATACGCCTATCTTCCTCCCATTTCTCCCAAACAGTATTCGATTCAGTTAATGGTCTCTGAGGAACTTGACGCTCACCTCTATCAACTGAATTAGTTGAATTCACAAGAAAATTGTCAAGAGACATTTGGTTTCCTTCCATAGTCTCTCTAAATATACGAGGAAGATGGTACTGTGGGTCAGTAGACATCAAAAAGAAACAGGAAGCAGCCAGATGCAAAAACAATGAGCACAGTATCCACCAACAAATTTATTTAAAAACTCAAATCTCTCTCTGACGTCTCGGCCAAAGCCTTCAAGGAGAATAAAACACTCTCAGCATCATAGCAATATATACATCTCACTAAAAAATAATTATACAATTAATCAATTAACTCACACATTAATAAGATAATGCCTTCCAATTGAGCTCCTCATTTAGCCCAAAAGGAGAGACAGTTTTAAATTTCAAAATGTACATAGCTTCTTTTTGCAATATATGGACTCTGTTGAAATGAAAAATGTCACTAATTTGATGTTTCAAAGCCATTATATCTAAATGACAAAAGCCTACCAAGAACATTGAAAAAATAAAAGGGGTTTTGGTGGAGGACCAACCCCTGCCAAAAAAAACCTAAGTAAATATGCAAACTTGTAGCAATCTTGAAGAAACACCTAAGTCAGCAACTGTGCTGGTATGTAGGCTACACTCTCATAAACATTTATATTTTTTATATTCACATATTCCAGTCAACTGACAAATCAACAAGCATAAATGCTGAAAACAAAAGGAGAATTCAGAAATCGCTGTACTTTTTTTGTTTTGTGTTTTTTTAGCAGAGAAGTCCCCTGCTACTTACATAAACCAAATCTGAGCTTGTGCCAATACCCAGTTTCATCAAATGGATTATTCTGAAATATGTCACCTCAGTGAAACAGAAATGACAGAGTGGGATTTGATGAAATGAGTCCCAAGAAAAATGCTTACACCACCATAGCAATGTTAAACCCCGTGATCCATAGCTTAGACAGTTAAGCATACCATTTTATGCAAGATGAGTAGTCTATTTGTCCTTAAATAAATCTAGTTTAAATCCTATATATATATATATATATATATATATATATATATATATATATATATATATATATATATATACACACACGCACATAACCATGGAGTGTAGCCCACCATGTCCCAGGACCTCCCATTCTGCGTTTCTGGAAACATTGGGAAACATAAAGGTCCTACCAAACACCCTAATATTTGGTGATTACTTTACTGGCT
>NC_056750.1:718359113-718361613 GCF_019279795.1 Protopterus annectens
AGGAAACGGGAATGCATCATTTGTAGCTGTGGGAGTGCTCGCATGTACATTTGCTTTTATTTTCAGTAAGCAGACCTTAAGATTGTCCAGATGTTGCAGAATGGCCTGATTTCATGTCTTTGTTCCCTCTCTGTTCCAGATTTCACAGAATGGCACAGACAACTATATACCTCTCAGCTGTCCCTGATTTTTCAGGGTTGTCCCAGATCTGACTCTATTTTACATATGTCCTTTTTAATCCATATTGCAATGTGTAACGGTTACTGTGAAATGGATATTAATTCACATTTGCTTACTCTAGCAGTGCTTCACGTTGATAGCATGAATAGTTTAAAAGTGTCCCTGATCATCTCTGACTATTTAGGGAGTTGTCACTGACTCTGTTACAATTTGTCCCTGTTTGGTTGAACTGCAGGCCGACTACTGTGGGTTATTCTTGTGCAGGTGTAGGGAGGACTGTCAAACTGGGTAAGGTTTTAGCTCAAATGTACAAGTTATTGTTTCAGTTCATAGGGATTGGGGGAGATGGTTGGTAGGCATTCACATACTGCCTAATTGCCAGATAGAGGAAGGTCCAGGTTTTGCTTCATAATTTTGGTCCAGTTCGTAAGATAGTAGTCCTTCTGGTGTATTAAAGGAGTGCTGCTGACTGTTACTGTGGTGGGGGATTGTTGGAAATCCCGTTTTCTGCCTAATTTATGGTTCATAGGTGTGTACTAGGCTAATGGCCCTGAAGCCTTTACAAGTGTAGCCCATAGGATTACCTTGGTATTGTGCCACCCCACCTTAGTTTCCAGTACCTCTCTGGAGTAGAGCCCCTGGAGTGATCCCCGGGGTGAATTTTCTATTTCCCATCCACTCATCAAGATCCTCGAAGAGCCAGTGAGTGCTCTGTTTGACTTACAACATGGAAGTCTATTACATAGCATGGGCAGTCTCTGGGTTATGAACCTCTCCTCAACATTCTGTTTGTGGTAATGAGGTTGAGGTCTCTGGGTCATGTGTTGCGGAAGGATTGAGATTTCAACTGGGTCATCATTTCCAACAGGCTGGGTCGAACATGGCTATTCAAGTCAAGCAAGATTGCTTCTAGAACATATGAGACATGAAGAGAATGGATGAGGTTTTAGAATTCTGTCCAGGTAGGGCAAGTCATTTTAAAGGCCTAGGATCCTTTTTGTGAGGTACTTTTGCAGCCTCTCCAGTTGCAGGTGTCTAGTGAGGTACATGCCAAATGGGGCATTGCACTCAGTGATTTGCTTAATGCGGGAACAGTAGAGGAAGATGATGACCTCTTTCTTCCTGGATGCGAAATCCTTAGTAATGTGATGTGCCACATACGACTTTCTGACCACAGTGGCAATGTGGTGGTCAAAAGAGAGGTTGCTGTCAACTTGTGTTCCCAGATCTCTTATAACACCTTTTGTGTTCAGTGGACTACCATCGATGTGGTAATTAATGGGAACCATTTTTTTTCCCAAAGGAAATACTTAGAGTTTTAGGTAATCCTTAAAGACTGACTTAATAAAACAGAGTTAGAAACTGAGTTTTAGAATACATACGTTTTGAAGAGTCTATGAAGGTAGAAAGGGCATACTTTTTTGAATACTTCTCACTGAACATGTATGCTAAGTGTTAAGGTTCTAAGACAAATTACATGACATATGTAGTCTTGACTGGAGACTGCCTTATACCAAGGCTGCCCATAGGTTCTTTGTATACTCCCCCTTCTTAGACCCAAGATGCATCCCTCTAGGGTAGTCCATTGGTGAGAGTGGTTTCAGCTGATTGGCAATTGTTTGGTACCATTTTCCGCAGACTTGGAGGCACCTGCACATAGTTGTTAAACAGGCATGCACAGTGGATCACTAATGCGTGTTTTGCTATTTTGGTTATTCATTTTGTAAAATTATATAATCAAATAGAAATAAAACAACAGAGGAAAAAGGGATAGCTGAATGTAAGGGGGGGAGTCAGCCAGGAAGCTGGTGTTTGACTGTAGGATAGCATGAGACCACTGGGTATTCCCTCTATGGCTCACTATCAACTTCAACTAGGAAACCCATAGTATGGTTAAAAGTGTGTTGATTTAATTTATAGTATAGGTGTTTTTATTTATTTATTTACATTTGTTGACCGGGAGTGTCTGACTGGGCATGGGTCATTTTCAGCAGAAGCCCGGGGAGAAAAGCTCCACAGTTAAAATAAACAGACAGTAGTTACATTGGATTACATAGCGATTAACAATTTAACATAGCAGTTACGTACAACATATTTATAGATGAAGAACATAATTTGTTTTAATGAAATAATGTTTCAGTTCTGTTTCTAACTGATTGCAGTTAGAGTGCTAACAGGGAATATATGACAAATGTTGAAGTGTAACTTTGGGGAGTAGTAACAATTTTAACTAAGAGGCTCATAGGACAGTTAACACATGATTAGTTTAATTATATGATAAGTTTGTTAATGCAGTGATTTAGTTTGGGATGTGGCGCAC
>NC_056750.1:718384113-718399113 GCF_019279795.1 Protopterus annectens
TCCATGATTGTATTTCATTCCAAAAATGTTGCAGTCTAGTTGGGCAAATTATTGGACTCCCATTCTGCACCTGTCCATTTGTTTCCTCACTTTTTGCATTTCAGCTGATTCATCCAAAGAGTACATTATGGACATAAGAAGTCAATCCTGGTGATAAAACATTATCGGCACAGAAAATCAGTTATTCTCGCTGAGAGGACATTCCTGCCCTGATGGTACTATAATTTGGCCCTCTGTATTTTCTCTTAACTCTCTGCTTCCACACATAATGTATACTGTATTTTACCTACTTATCTATATATTTACTCACCTACCTACTGATTATTTCTTTATTTTGCATGCTAAACCCGGTAAGAAAAACAGTACTTGTTAGGTGTGGCAATGGGAAAATTGCTGGTTTAACAGCTTGCTGTTTCTCATGTAATGCACAAGTGGAAACTGATGGATTCGATCCTAGGATTATAAGCACACCCTGTAGCTTCTAGTTAAAGCTTCTCACTAACTTAATGCCATAATTCACAGATAGCCCAGATTAATAATGGAAGTATAGGGAATCCTACGAGAACGTGCGTTTGAGATGCCCTTTTCTAAGCACTTTGCTTTTCTTTGTCTTGCTGAAATATAAAACTGGCTGCTTCTCTACCTGTTTCTTGTCTGATACCAAGGTCAGACCTGTAGAATGATCATTTTATTCATTGTATTCCTCAACAGTAAGACCCCTTTAAAGATGTGAATAACAAAATAAACCATTTTCCTGACTTAAAGTTTTGAGTATGCATGTGTCAGTGGTAAATGCATTTAGCACAAGATCAGTATCAAGCAAATGGACATTTCCCTTTTAATTGTATTCAAAAGGCAGCATGCCTGATCCATTATAAATGAATTTGATTGCACTATATTGAGATTAGATCACTAATGAATCAAAATGAATTTATATCCACTAGCAATCATTTCTGCAGACAAAAATAGTAGGGTGTGTTAAAGAATGAGTCTGGCAAAAGAATTCATGCTGAAACGACCGGAGTAAATGTGAAATGGACTGTACAGGCTCAGTCCATCGGCAATAATAGAGTGGTCTTGCACTCCATTACTTGCAGTGGAATTGAATTTGGAGCACTGCATTTATGACTTGCAGTGAAGAGCAATTTTCACAGAGCAAAGCAGGATAACAAATGCAGCCCAATGGTAGATAAATGCCCGACGACGACTACAAGACCTTTTCTCTAAAAATTGAGTTGCTGAATGACTGAGGCAAACATATAATGAGCTAATTCTTCTTCAAACATCCCACTGACATACATCATGTGGCTTTACAGGAAAGAAATACTGCAGCTTCAGGCTGTTATTAAATGTAGGCCGCAATGAACAAGACCCTACTACTGGCGAGTTAAAAGGTGTTCCTATGTTTGATGATGTATATAGTGTTATGACTCACCTTTACTTGGTCTGTAAAAGCATACAGCATATTTGAAAAACCAATACAATGCACAAAGTTTTTACTGAGTGAAAGTTACTGCATGTTCTTTGTGCATATGCACACTCTTGAGAATGTGTATCCAGCTATTTATACATATACAAAAACACACACACACACACACACATATATATATATATATATATATATATATATATATATATATATATATATATATTTAAATATGTACAGGACATGCCAGATTTCCAGCATAACATACATACATAATTATATACTACAGTTGTACATTTCATGGTTTATAAGTGCTATGCAGTTTATTTATTTAGGAAAAGATTTGACTGCAGCCTCTCATCTGAATCAGAATTGTGACATTGAACCCCAGCAATCTTTTGGCCTTATTTATTCAGACTACAAATTACTTGTCACTTACTCAGAGGGAAAGGTACATGTTTATCTGAGAGTTATTTGACTTTGTTTATTACTGCAGTTAACTGACAAGACCCCTATTCAAATCATAGCTAGCTATAGGCCCCCATTGTTGACTCAAAATGCCTACTTCACCTATCTGGACCTTTTTGAATCTATCAAGGTTCAACCCTTTACCCTGATCCTGGGCAACTTTAACTGTCCAACCATAGACTGTAAGAAATACTCGTGCCAAAACACAAATGCCTAGAGAGTCCTTGATTTCATCAATGCAAATGCCTTGGACCAGTTGGTTGACACCCCCACTTGAGGTGAAAATACCTTGGACTTGGTATTAATCAACATGAGTATCCACTGCAGCAAATCTACAGTGTCATCATCCCTGGTAAGATCTGACAATGCGGTCACTTTCAAAGTCAACATCTCCCACGACCCCCCCCAGCTAGGGTAAAAAGAAATGTCTCCAAAGCTGATTACAACCTCCTGATGGAGGGTATACACAGCTTTACAGCCCTCTCCCCCTCCATAGGAACTGGCACTTGTGTCCAAACCTACACCAAAGTACTTTGAGCATTTATATAGCTGCATGGAGTCGGGAATACCTGATATGATGAAATCCTCTTCCTCAAGGAAGAGTAAACATGTCTGGTGGATGTCCACCATAAACTATAATAAAAGGGAAATCATTACTGTCCAGAACCAAGAAGGAGCAGGTGCCTAATTGGAAGCAATCTCTTAGCCTAAACAAGCAAATAAAAGCACTAGTGAAATCTTCCAAAGCAAACTTTGAGTCCATACTGGCCGCATCTACTAAAGACAATCATAAGGCCTTCTTCACATATGTTCACAATTGCAAAGGAAGCACCCACATCTGCTCAGAACTGGTGGTCAAGGACACCACATACACAAATGCTGTAGATATAACCTACATGATGGCAGGTTCAGTGAAAACTTCACCGCTCTGTCCCACCATCAATAAATCAGAACATCCACAGCACCTGTCCCATTCCCTTGTTTTTAGGGAGCAAGTCATCAATGCTGTCTCAAAGGCAAAAAAAAATACAGCCTCCATTGGACCTGTTAACATCCCAGTCTGCATCCTACATTAACTTAGGCAGGGACTTGCATTATAAGGCACCCTATTCAACCAAAGACCGAGTACCGGCTTCATCCCAGCCAAGTGGAGGACAGCCACTGTCATCCCTTTGCACAAAGGTGGAGTGTCCACCGATCCAGGAAATTATAGACCTATCAGACTAACTAGCCTGATCTGCAAGACCATGGAGTGGATTATCATGGACCTCCAGGGGTGGCTCATGCTATAGGACTGCAGTCCCCCCAGCTGTGAAAAGAAAAAAAAATTGCAAGTCTTGGAACCATCTGCACATGCGCGCTCGGCATACAGACTGCTGCAACAGCAGTCTGAAGTGGGAAGAAGGCATCTCTGTAGTCTGATACCCAGAATTCTATGCAGTGATGACCGCATAGAATCTAAGAGGTCCAGACTGCAACATCTGCAGGCTGGAGCCTAACTCTCGCTGAGTCACGGCATTGCTTACAGGGATTTGAAGTTGGAGCCTAAGTCTCACGGCATTAGAGGGATTTGAAGCTGGAGCTACTGCCTTGCACAGGATGGAGCTAGAAGCTGGAGCTACTGCCTGCACATTGGACCGACTGGAGTGAAGCTGCTATCGAACGGGTCAAGGTATGTGTGTGTGTGTGTGTAAGAGAGACAGATTGAGACAGTGTAATCTGAAACACATTTAACCTGTGCCTCTAATTTTGAAATATTAATCTTAAACTCCAAATGCATCAGACAAGAAATATCACAAGAATGAGCAAAACTGGCATCAATTGAAACGCTTCGATTCTCATAATCTAGTATTTTTGAAACTGTTCTGGCAAATGCCAGACAGATTCCTTTCATAATGGCTCTTTTGTTCACATATAGTCATTTAATCTTCCCTTGTATGTGACCTGTAAAAACATGAATCCCAAACTAGTCTCGCATTCAATATTTTTTTCCCAGTGGCACTTAACATATTTCAAGTTGCATTCCTTGCAGTCCTGGTCAAAACAGCTTTTTTGCAGATCAGGGCTTGGCTGAAAAGGGTCAGTCGACCCATCCAGTTAGTTGGTGAACATATAGCAAATTAATTATGGGTTGTTAATTAGTCTTGTTTTAATAAAAAAAAAAATGCAAGTTTTCTTCACACTATGCTCTTTCAGGTGAGATATCTTAGATGTGTTGTATCAGTAATCAGAATGTTTCCAAACCAACCCCCTCCCCCATTAGTTAAGGGACAAGGACTCCAAAAACTGAATGTGTTTTGAGAGCTGCATTACAGCGATTACTGGGAATAAAATGTGCACAGCAATGCCAAATAGAAAACACCTGATATATGCTGCTGTACAAAATGCTTTGTACCACAAACATCATTATTCTAACATTACATGTAAACAAAACCACTCATTACTTTTAATATCGTAAAATTGTTCCTTATTTTTTAAATGATAGCTGTAATTGTCACCTTCCATTTTATCAAAGAAGCAAAGTGAAACATGTTTGGGAGGGTGCTGCAGTCAAAGTTGTGGACATTGAGCAGCTGAACAGGCACAGAATAAACATACTCATTAAAAGTTATACGTGCATAAGAATAACAATCAATGGTGTGTGTGTATGAAAATGCCCCAGATAAATAAACCTGGTGGCTAGAGACACTCAGGCAACAATAGTGGGTAGACAATAACACAAACTCTGTACCTTGGGTACGGGTAGCAAGAGCCTGAATTCTCTACCCACCATCAATTGTGAAAACTGCTCAAATTTTTGCCTCATATTTTTGTTCTCTTCCTCATAAAATCTGTGGTTTTCTGGATTTAATTAACTAAATAATGACTGGCATTTGAATTTGATTTCATATTCTTCAGAAAGTACATAGCAACACAAAACCATTTATTCTAGCAATTTTCTAAGTTTTTAACATCAATACTCGAAATGTGTCCCTATTTTTGGTGCTGTATTCCCTCATTATTGGCTTTGTCCAGGTGTTTTGTGCTAAGAGGTTGAGAGCTGTGGTGAGAGCTGAATTTGCTGAATATGTTTGGGGGTATATTTCTCCCATTATTAGCTTTGTCAAGGTATTCTGTGCTAAGAGGTTGAGAGCTATGGTGAGAACTGAATTCACTAAATGATAGATATTTAAGTTTGTCTTCCCATGTTTCAAAAAACAGTTGATTTGGCATAGTGGTATGTTGCTCTTACTGTCGTGCACAGAGTCCTGGGTTCAAGACTTGGCATTGAAATGCATGGTAGTAGTGCAGTATTTTATTCTAGCAACTTTCCAAGATTATACAAGCAGTGTTTAAAATGTTTCCCTGGTTTTTGGGCTTTGGCTTTTTCCAGATAACTTGTGCTGCAAAGTTGAAAGATACAGTTGAGTGTTAAGTATATTTTGCAAGGAGCTAAGAGCTTCAGGGGAAGATAAGTTTAGTGTTGCCAAGGCTGAGTCTGCTTGCATTGTTAATAGCACAACAGGTAGTATATTTGCTTTTGATGTAGAAGGCTGTGGGTTCTACTCCCACAGTATGTATTGCTGATACTGTACTGTGCTGTACCTTTAAAGGGAGGTGGATGCTGCAGTCCTGAGAGTGTCCTCTTTGGCAGAGGTACCTAGTAACTATGAACCTGTTATCAGTTTGCCATCCATTCCCTATTACAATAGTACTAGCTTATCATTTTTTAATGTAAAATAGGCAATTTATTCCTCAAGGGCAACAGACACTTTATTTGTAGATGAAACAATAAAATAGAATGTTTGCTAGCAGCAACCTTTTCATTAGTTACAGATCTTTTTAATGTGGAATTGTTTAGATGACTTTTACTTCTGCAGAAATTGTGAATATTTACTGATACTGGTGGATTGTATAAGTGTGAATACACTGTTTTATGATGGCAATTTTCTGAATTGGGCAGTTTTGTCATTATTGGTGCATGCATTTTGTTTCATTGTTTACTGGAAAATATTTAAAACAATAAATTGAAAACACCCTCTAACAGCTGTACTGTATTTTACAAGAAATGTATTAGTCAGGAAGGTGCATCAAAGAACACATGTATGTTTCATGTGCAAGGGGCCTATGATTTGAAAGCAGCCCAAAGTTAATCTTTATCTGTCACTAGCCAGATGTATTTTCTTTGAATGTGGGTGTGAAGATTGGGTGAAGCTAGATGGACTGCCAGCCTAGCCAGATAGAATTGTGTAGATAATTCTGTCGTTTGTAAATATTAATGTAAACCACAGGCTTGTCTTAAATGGAAGAAAGAGTTACATGAGGAACTAAAAAGAATGTAACAACAGTTCTCTCTACTGACCAAGTAAAGTATGTTGTGACCCTTAGATTTTAAAATTTGGAGTCAGTAAGTCTAGAGTGAGGCATCCTGCCGATTGTTTTAAGGCCAGAGTTAATGGCCAGAATTTGCATGCATAAATGCCCTTTATTACTCTGTTTTCTGCCCAGAGGTGAAGAATGTGAACATAGTTTCTGTTAGCCTGGGAACCCAGGGAAGTGTGAAGAATGATGTAATGTGAACCAGGAGTGTGACTTTAAAAACAGAGTCAGAGAACATTAAGCATTTTTGTCTTTACCATCCAACTCACCAGCACTGTCTTGCATTATATGTAAGTTTATCTTAGACTTGTGTTTTCTCTTAGAAATAGAAGCTAGCAAGATTAGATTGTGTTTTCCTGTGATGTCTGAACTGTACTGCTGAATTATTTAAAGTATTTCTCTGTGATCTCTGAACGTTTGACTAGCACTGTGTAGTAAAAAGTATTGTCTTTTTATTATTTGTTATTAAATATTTTAAACCCTTTCCACTGTGCCTGGTTTGTGTATGGATAATTTAAGCTCTTTAGAGTACTTGCATGCCTTTGGTAAAATTGTACCAATCCACTGTAATAGCTTTAGCCCTGGGCTATACTAGCTATTTGGATAATAATATTGCACAGTAATAATTGGACACCCTTTTAAGGGCCTTTGAGTAGTTGATAAATATTAGTGGGTGGTGGCAGCTGGTACTACCGTATAGTCTGGGTAAAAGGGGCACAGCTGGAGAACCTGTGCTAGCCTTCCCCAGGGGTGTCTGTGTAGTTGTATAACCTATTTTCAAAGTGTGTGCGTCAGCTACTTGGGCAGGGCCACGGAGCACTGTTTGGACAGAGAGAGTGCTGGAGGTTTTAGCTTGCCTGCTAGGCTGAGATCTGGACTCTAGAACTGTGCCAGTGGGGAGTCTTATTGGTGACCTGGAGAGCAAGGAAGCAACCAGCCCCAGACTGACTGTAATTTCTGTGTACTCTTAAGGGAAATTGTACTTTACTGTGTGTATTTATTATCCTTACCTCTGTATGGGACACCCCTCCCTGGTGTTAGTGGGGAAGATTGAGGTTCCTTGATTGCTGGGCCAGTGCACAGTTGTCACATAGGGTTTCAATGCTGAATGAATGTGAGTTTCAAGGGCAGAGAAGTTTTAATGCCAAGTCTATTTTCATTGTGAGACTGCATTGCTTTGTTTAGCACATATTTAGTGTTTCTGCTGTAAAATGTAAAATAAAACTTTTAAATGAAATCCAAATTATCATAGAAGTAAAGCAGTATGCACAGTATAATGTTTATGGTAAATCGGGTGAAAGAGCCAAATAATGGGGCATTGGAATGGCTGCAGGGGGGTGGCCCCATTTGAGCAAACTCCGACAGCTCCGGCTGAACTATACCTCTCAACTGTCAAGATTTTTGCAGAATGAGTATATTTTTGCTTATTATTTTTGGTTTGTTCCTCATAAAATTTGTGGTTTTCTGGCAAATCATTTAGGAATTAAGTAACTAAATAATGACAGACAACGAGTTTCAGACTTCATAGCCTTCAGAAAAATGCATGCTAAAGCAAGACCTGTTATGTCAACTGTCTAAGTTTATACAAGAGCAGTTTTTAGTAGTTTGTGTACCCCCAATTTATTTGGCCTTGTCCAGATTTCTTTCTGTAAGAGGTTGAGAGGTACGTGCAAACAAATTGCTTTATAGAATTAGGTATATCCAAACTTCTCAACAGCTCCCAATTTTGGCTCAAAGTGTTGCTCTCCCCCTAATAATCCCTCTGCAAAATGGCAAATTTGGGAGAATTCGTTGAGGGTTTACAATTAATAAGTAATGATTAGAGTTATAGGTTACTTTTAATTTCAGAAATGCATGTAGATTCTCTTATTTTGTCAGCTGCTCGAATTAACAGTACTAATATTAAAAAAAGTGTCCCTTCTTTGACAGGTACCAGCTGTTTTGTGTGGCTGTTTTATATTTTTGCATCGCATTTTTCATCCATTTTTCATAAGATTGCAGTTTTCTGGCAAATTAGTGGCAAATCATTGAAGATTGAAGTTAAATATGACGGAATTTTGAGTTTCAGATTTCATACCATTCAGAAAATTCATACTAATGCAAGACCTACTATTCTATTATCTTTCTAAGTTTATAGGTTCATAGGTTCATAGCTTCATACTAGGCTAACTGCCCTTGTGGGCCATTTTAAGCCTAGCCAATTACCCTACGTGAGAATCAAACCCTGCATCTTGTGTCTCCAAGGTAAACACCTTAACCATTATGCCATCGTCCCACCCCATAATGAATTGGCCAGAGGTCAGGATCAAACCTTGTACCTTGTGCATGGGAGGCGAACACCTTAACCGCTTCGCTATCTGGTCTAATATTTAAAATTGTCCTTATTTTTGGGCCTTTATCACACTTCTTTTTATGGTTTTGGTCAGATTTCTTGATCTGAGGTTGAGAGGTATGACGCATGTGTCAGGGCCATCAGTCAGCCAGCAACGTTTCAAATTGAGACATATTTGTACTACACTCCCCCATGTAGTGATTCTAGGTGTGTCCAAGCAAGGCAAGGAGCAGTTATGCAGTATGTGTGCAGAGTATCCCCCCATCCAAGGTAGGCACAAGTACTACAGTAGCTTTTCATCTGCCCTTGATTTTGCTGACTGCTCTGGTTTTCCGTCATATTTTTATATTATTGATTTATGCTTCCTTGTATGCTTCTTAGTACTGCGGTGGTGGTGCTGCGGTAGCCTTGTCGCCTCATAGCTTGACGTTGTCCCGTTCAATTCTCAGCTAGAGCGTCTTCTGTGTGGAGGCATACGTGAATGGGGCGTGCCTTCGTTGAAGGTTGTGCGTCCGGACTGGTAACCCGGTACGTAAAAATCCACTACCAAACATTAGCGGACTGGAGTTCCGCTGTGGTGACCCCTAACCGAGAAAAGCCAAAAGACACAAACAAACAAATTGATTTATGCTTCTTCAGAAAATACATGTTGTTGCAGTACCTGTTGGTCTGTGTTTAACTAGCAATGCTTTAATGACCATCAGGTAAGCTTGTCTGAGATTGTAAGATGCAAGTAAGCTATAATAAGCATACTGTTAAAGAATTACCAGCATTGAAAACCTTTTTGTTGCCATGCAGAGAATATTTACATAACTAGATAGCATATATACGCCTTGGGTATTGAAATGCATATGATAGTATTTGTAATAAAGAACAGGATTACAGTATTTTCAGAACCTCATTGCATTTGTTGGAGACTTGCAGTCATCTTTGCAGGCTTTACATGTAAACTAAACAAAATGCCAATCTGTTATGTTTATTTTATTTAACATTTGTTGACTGGGAAAGTCCAACTAGGCTCCAGAGAGCCTATTTTCAGTGGAGACCCGGGGAGAAACACTCCAGATGTCCTGTGGTCCATATGTGTGGTCCATAACCTGTGCAATAATCCTTTAAGCAATTTATCTTGAGCTTGTTTCTTGTTTGCTGTTCGTTTTTTACTTTGATCATGTTTTCCCCATAAAACAAGTACATAGTTGTTAGGCAACAGGTCTTTTTTGGATAAGAAACATTTTTACAAGTGGGGGGTATCACAGAGATTGCTACTTTCAGCATGTAACTTGGTACTTCTATAAAGCTGAATATAAATTATAATTAGAACTGCAGTGCAAGGAGAAGTGGTTTGAGTTGAGTGCTGCTTGTTTTTTATACTTGATTTTGACTGCTATTCCAGTAATGTATTTAAAAAGTAATTTATTTTGTCATGCCTCTCAACCTTTTTGTTTCCATCTAGATATTAAGTAAGCTGTCATGTAGCCAATGCATTGAAATATTTTTTTTCTTCTACACTTCGTTTTGTTTTGATCGAACTCTCATAATGATGGTATGGCACCCAGGGTAGCATATTTAATTAAAGTCCCAGTTTTTGCAGTTTTTAGCATAGTTCTACCTCTTTCTAGTTGGCCACACCCCTTCTTATTGGCACACCCATTCAACTGTCTCCTATACCCCACCTTTGATTTGAAGTCACTAGCCTCCACATTAACAAGGACATTGCTAACCTAAAAACACGTGATCCCACACTGTTAGGATTTGTCAAGGGGAGGTCATGTCTATTAAATATTTTTGACTTATTTGAGACCGTCACCAAAGACATGGACGAGGGGAAGACCATCCACACCCCCTACCTTGACCAGGCGAAAGCCTTTAATAGTATTTAGCACTGTAGTATAATAGATAAACTCTCACAACTAGGCATCAATCCATATGTTACCAGATGGGTAGCAAACTGACTCAGTAATAGAAACCACCTAGTCATAATACGGGAATCACCTCAAGTATTAGACCCATAATGAGCAGTGTAACCCAGGGATCAGTCTTGGGGCCTCTGTTAGTTATATACTTTTCTGAGGTGTAGGCCAAAACCAGAGGGCTATGGCTGACCAAGTTTGCGGATGACTGCAAGCTGGGGGCTGTCATCAATTCCCCTAGTGATGTATACATCCTCCAAGAGGATCTCACCCAAATGACTGGTGTCAGAAACATGGCCGCAAACTGAATGACAAAAAATGCATCATCATCCCTTTTGGGGAGAGTGACGTGTCCACAAATTATCACATTAATTATAAGGTCCTAAGCACGCAATCAGTTGAGAGATTTGGACACTCTGGTTGATAGCAAACTGAATTTTGGCCACCATATTGCTTCCATTGTACAGAAAGCTTTCTACATAGCCCACCTCATTAGTAAGGGTATCTCATCCCGGGACAAGGTGGTCGTAACATCACTGTTATTCTTCCCTTATAAGACCCATTATTGAGTACAATGCCCCTTTTGAGATATCTGCAACTGAAATGTTATATCATTATTCCATGACTGCAGTCCTCAAGTATTTACCATAAAACTGAGTCAAAATCCTGGGCAATTGATAGGTATGCTTTGAAGAGCACTGTGTAATGGTTACAAAAATAAAGAACCACATTGAAAAGCATATTCAAATTGAGTGTAAACTATTAGTGATATTTGAAAATTACTGATATGGAAAAAAAAAAAACAAATTTCAAGCCACACATTAAGAAATGTCATGCTAACAGTGCTATACATTTTAATGAATTGCCTTATATTTAAAAACACGATAGGTTAATTTTATTTGGTGATACATTGACATATTTCACTTTATAGATCTTCACACACACACACAGACTAAAAATCATTTGCTTCAAACTGCAATTTTACTTTGTTTTCTTTGCAGATGAGTTATACTTTTCTTACCTCTGTGTGGTATGGTGGCATAGTGTTTGTTACTGGTCTAGGGGTTCAGTTTTGGCCACTACATGTGAAGTTTCTGTACTGTCCCAGGTATTGCACGTTTCTCTTAACAAGGGCATGCTTCTTATGTCAGTTTGTTACTCTACAAAGATGGCCATAGTTACCTATTGTGGAGCTTTTCTCCCATTCAAAATTAGAAAAGATACTTCGGCTATAAAACCCCCCTTTTGCTCAGTGGGATTCATCCAGTAAAAAAATGCCATTAATGTAAGTTTTCTAGAACTTTATATTTTTTTATAATGCTATACCAGGAAGTAAGACGCCATTCTTTTCCATTGTCTTCTAATATTAGACAGAGAAGGTAATCATTCTGGGACTCGAGACAGATCATTTACTTGGAATTTCACACAGAAGCCTCGTCATAATGGAGGCATTTTACAAAATAAATAAATCAAAGGAAAAGTGGGCGAATAAAGAAGATAAAATATAACACTATAAATGGGTGTGAGTTACAGCAATAAAATATACATGCAGAGATTTAAAAAAAAATGAATTTATTTCTATTTAGGACAACTGGATTTGAACTGTACCTCAGATGAAGAACTGATCAGACCTGTCTAATACCACAAGTCTAGTCAGCTCTTTTGTAAGAAGATGATTCTTAACAATGCTGATAACTAGATTTTGCTTAACTTTTTTTCCTTTGTTCCCACCATATCACACAAGAAAGCATGCTTTGCTGCTGTAATCTATCCTTAAATATTATCACCTTTGATGCGTTATTTGTCATAGGTAAGGGCAGTTAACCTAACACACTTTTCAATTTGGATTATTTAGCTTGCAAAATACCTTCTACCTTTGCAACCATTGAATGACTATACAAATCCTGTTTAGGTGGACCTAGTCTACTTTCGTTAGAGGTGTTAAACTAACAGTAAAGACAATGCTGTTGTTTTCCTTTGATGTTTTTCTCCAGGCCCTCTAACTAATAAGCCCATCTGACTCGTTTTATATTGATAATAAAGCAATTTAAAGTATGCCATTACATTTCACTGAAGATTTTGACAGGTTATGCCACTTGTGTGCAGTTTGCCCATGTAAAGAACTAAAAGCCCACTGATATTTTACCTTTTCTTCCACTGTTCTTGCTCCATGCTGATTTTTCCTGACACCACCCATCCTTACTTGTTATTCCAGGAATCCATCACCCTGTCTTAGAAAAAAAAAACTACTACTTCACATGTTAACTGAAGTTCAGCATTAGTATTTGTATACAACAGGCCTGTCTGTTCTTATCCTTTTTTCTTAGCATTAATACCCTTTCAAAGTCCACTCTTAATATTTAAAATGCTCTGATAACATGCCAGTATTCCTTCTACTCCCCAGTTTAATGAGCCAGTCTTCAAAAACCTTCTCGTCTAGTTCCTTAACCACTCTAGTTTATTTCCTTTGTAACCTCTCTAATTCATCTCTCTCTCACTTTGTGATCTCCAAAATCAAATGTACTTTAGTTGAGGCCTGACGAGTGCTCTATACAGATACAAGATAACCTCCCTGCATGTGTTATATATTTGCCTTATTCTGTTCCACCCCATTTTGTTTGCACTGATTGAAGCTTTGCAGTAATATGCTTGGTGATCAAAACTGACAGACAACAACCCTACTAAATTCTTTTCTTTTATCTTTTAAATTCCCATTTCCTTCATTAATGCACAATTCTTGGATGTTTATTTTTCAAATGTATTGCATTTGTCTGCATTAAAACCCAATTATCTCAATTCTTTCAATGATAACAACCTTTATGACTCAATTTCTATACGATTCCAGTAGTATCCATAACTTTAGCTATATCATATATTAAAGCATTAGTCTTTGGTACAAACCAACCTGTGGTGATACCCCACTTATCAGATCTGCTTCCCTGGCAGGCATTTTTGAAAATGAGGACACTTTGCTAGACCTAAGGAATGGTATGAAGCATGTCAGCTGAAATTAAGTGCACAGTAATGATTCCAGGAAACTATAACCCAGTAATATATAATTTGAGGGGAAAAAAAAAAATAATAAAATAAAGGAAAACCTGGTGGAAGTCATTTCAGGTTATCTAAACATAAGCAATAAAAATTACAAGAAAGCAATGAACGCAGGTGGTATGCTAAAATACATATACAACAGTGCGTTCTAAATGGGATTGTCAGCTCACTTTATAAACCTTTAATATCCCCTCTGGAGCGCTGTGTACAGTTTTGGGGACCTGATCTGTTTGTGTGTGTATGTATCATATACACACACAGAGACATAGGCTCTTAGTAGACTGCACTCTTTTTGTTGCCTAGTTTTTATTTTGGTCAATATTTCATTCATCCAACCCCCTTTTCACTTTTTTACAAATGTGACTGGGCTGTCACATCAGCAGTGATGATCATCTAGAGCCAATTTTCAACCGCTGAGTGGCTAGCCCTGCCACAGCTGTTCTTCTATAGCACTTTTTTACACCTACGGCCAATTTTGTGTCCCCAATCCATTCACTGCATATCTTTGGAATGTGGAAGGAAACCAGAGAAAATCCATGCAAGCACAGATGGGGCATGCAGTCTCCACACAGAAGGCAACCCAACCGAGGACTGAATCATGGAACTTCTTGCTGTGAGACAACCACCCTACCCACTGCACAACCTATTTTCTTAATTAGTAATATCTGCTCATTATTTTGATATACAAGAAATAAAATGTATTAATTATTACAATGTAAGAGCATTTTATGTATTTTGCATACTTTCATCAATGAAATTCTAATTGTTTTAGTATTTTACTTGTCATTTTTAAAGTCTGGTGGTGCAGAGGGATAAAGCCCTGATTATGGCCAAGATGAAATGAGTTTGATTAGTGGCTCAGGCATCGAACACAGCTGGAGGAAGTAAGAGAAAAATGAGTAAGCATTGCCCACTCGCTTCTTTCATGGGAAGGGGTTGAGGATTCAAGCACTTTGAGGCATGCACACAAGGCACATTTTCACTGGTGGAGACCAGAGAAAACTTTTTGTGGTGTCTATCTGGTGTATGTACTTTTGCAAAAGTGAGATACAGTGCAGCACTGATGTCCACTGCATGTATCATTTATGGAATGCAAATTGATCATCCACAGAGTACTCAGAACTGAAGCAGAAAATGCCTGATGGCTGCCAAGGTGACAGTTCTGTAAACAGCTCCCACCTCATAGGGCATCATGGGCTTTGGTTAATAGCCGAGAATCTTATGGTGACCAAGCAGTAGGAGTAATGTTTGAAATTTTTGCATTAACACTTTGTCAAGTAGTATAATCATTATCAGTCAGTGGAGTAATACGTTTGATTTCATCTCCGGTTAACTAATTCTGATTTATTATCCCTATAAGTTGTTTACTGTTAATTTCGCTTGGTAATGCTACATGTCAGGTCATCAGTGCCTCTACACTTATCCTTAGTAGCTGTTACTCAGTAATATACATG